>NW_024541597.1:0-19359 GCF_016758755.1 Suillus discolor
CTCCGCTGCGTCTACTTAATACCTCCACGGGTCTTTTGTGCGATCGGGCAGCCCAAATATACGCCTTCAAAACGAGTGCAGAGTATAAGGAGCTTTTGTCGTTCACAACGAAGCATTCAGACCTTGAAATGGACCGCATCAAGGAAGCGGTAGCAGCATACTTCCGCTGCGTCTTGCTATCACACAGGTGGGAAGAGACGGAGGTGCTGCTGCGACATTCAGGATACCGATGTGCGCGAGTTGAAGGAACTTGGCGGGATCGCGAAATTGCAGTCGTTCTGCAAAGTCGCTCGTGATGCTGGGTATCGCTGGGCGTGGATGGACACGTGCTGCATCGACAAGAGGAGCAACACCGAGGTTCAAGAATCGGTAACTCCATGTTCGTCTGGTACCGCCATTCAGCGCTCACTATTGTATACCTATCCGATGTGCCTCCTTCATCCGATCCCGGTGCTTTGGCGAGCAGTGTTTGGAACCAGCGAGGATGGACCTTTCAAGAGTTCGTCGCTCAAAAGTTGTTATATTTATCAGAATGATTGGTCATTATATCTGAATGATCGCTCTTCCAACCACAAAGAGTCCCCTGAAATCATGAAGGAGTTGGAGCATGCGACAGGAATAGATACACAGGCCCTGATTTTTTTTCGTCCTGGGATGAGCATGCCCGACAGAGCCTTCAATGGGCGTCATCTCGGGTCACCACATTGCAAGAAGACATCGCGTACTCATTGTTTGGAATCTTCGGTGTCCACCTACCTGTAATCTACGGAGAGAAGAAGCAGAACGCGCTCGGGCCTGTTGCAGGAGATCGTGGCTCGGTCGGAGACATCACCGTCCTCGACTGGGTTGGACAACCTTCCGAGTTTAATAGCTGTCTTCCCGGCCTATATCACTTCTTACGCCACCCCCTCCACGTGCCCTTCCATCTTTGTCCGAAGATCAAATTCAGACAAATATCTCTTCCCTGCGAGAAAATCCCCTGGTTGTGACCGTGGCTTCGGAACTGTACGACCGGCTTGACAACACGAGCGCTGCTCGTTTCGCGAACTGCAGACTACATCTGCCTTGCATGGTATTCCGTGTCACAAAAGTCCGTCAGAGCTATAGTACATCCCAGGAGACTCGATATGAAGTCAAGGCAGACGGGCTTGATGACCTGCTGATCACCACCAAAAAGCCGATTGTCCAGTTTCTTGCGCACAAGGCCCACTCAGCAAACCTTCGTGCTTGTCCGTCCCTGGGATCGGTCCTCTCCTCGAGTCAGACTTTGTAGATCTTCAAGATGATACAGATAGCGAAGGGGATGGTTGGACCCCGGCCCTTGTCTTTGTCTGATGACTCGTCTAGCCGGTTCTGTTGTAAAACAGGAGGTGGGTGATCTAGAATCGCGAGCATTGCGGCTGGTTGTTCGCCTTAGGCAGCCTTTGGCGCATTTTTACTAGCGCGGCAACGTGGCAGGGAATACAAAAGGGTTCGCGTCGGATCGTGATATCATTGCGCATGTCAAAGATGTGGCTTCTGTTCGAGACTTGATAGAAGTCGGGACCAATAGAAATACTCTAGATGCGTGTTCTTCCCTGAAAATTAGAGATCCGAAGATTTTCGTTGTTACTTCGTGTATATCGTACTACATGCATGTGCATTTGTACTAGGGGTTTGCCGTGACCTTACTCCGGACATTTTTTATTCTTGGGAACTATACAGTCGGTTACAAGTAGGTTATGTTTTCTTCTGATAACAGTGTCCTTGTTTCCTCGAATATGTTTGATTGTAAAGTTTATGGTATTTTTATTTACATAATGATTTAGATAATTCTTGCGTTGGCGTGATTGAAACAGATGAGTGCATGTCTGGGGACGACATGTCGACAGATTATCGATTATCTTCCATCGTGCTCCGCAAGGTAATGGAATTTTTCAACGCAGACTGTGGAGACCTATCTGCATCACTTTTCTGTCCGATACCACTAGACTCATGCCCCATCACGCTCAGGTACACCTACCTGCATGGGTGCTCGGGTTCAACTTATGCTGTTACCTCTCGATGTACCACCACCCTTCGTCCTCTAGAATTCTTGGTGGCGACAAGTTGATGTGTGATCCGCCAATTGGGGTCAGGCAGGCTATGCGTTCAAGTACAATCATTAGTAGCACGTTTCGAAAGCCTGACAAAATGCACTCGAGCACCTCCACGATCCCATTAACAGAAGAACAGTCAAACGAAAAGAAAGAACATCCAATGAAAGAAAGACTCACAATGCCTGCAAAACTCAAATCATGCCTTGACGGAAGCTTGACCTTCAACGACTTGACCGTGATTTAAGATTCCTGGTCGAATTTTTCAGTCATGTCGTGGAATGCCAACACGGCGTACGAAAGATGTATCCGGATTCTAGATAGCGCAGAGGATGATCCTCGCCCGCACCTGTGACTTCCACGTAAGGAGTCTAATTAGAAGTGCTAATATCACCTCTAAAGTGACCCACATACATCAGCCGCAAGCCTCCTTCAACATCTCCTCAATAAAGGGCTTATAACGAGAAATAGTAGTTGTATGTGGAAAGGCGGTATGGAACGTGGTTTAGAATGAAAGTGAGGTGAGTGATGTTTCTTGGCTGTCCAACTCGGTGCATCGCTGATTTTGTTGATTCTCTCCACTGCGTATATCATATTTGCATAGTTCCAAAAAACATCAACTCCCTGAGTGTCATTATCCATCAACCACGGAGCGTAATGTCAAATCAAGATCAAGTAGTGATTCAGCGTGTTGATGCGTTTTGAAACACATACCCACTTTGGGGCTTCGAGCTTTACCTTTCATCTTTGAGGCCCGATTCATCCTCGCCATCCACTGGCACAAAGTGAAATATAACACAAACTAGTGCACAGTCACATCAACAATGTGTACCAGTAGCGGCCACAGCTGTGTAGGACTATTAGACCTCGAAGATGCATCAGTCCCCACTATCAGTGCTCTCCATGACTCGGCTGAATGTGTAGACCCGCACGGCTGTGGTGGATGCTGAAATACGCTTTGTGATCTTCATGACCTGCGTCCTGTGTTAGATCAGACCGTTGTGGAGGCACTAGGTCCACAAACTTGATAAGGGGAGGTTCCAAAGCTGAGGTTTGGAGTAAGAGGACGAGAGAGACGTGATGTTGTTCCTAGAGCTTTGGATACGGGTGGTAATGAGGACAAGTAAGGTAAACCCATTTTCTCCATCATTTTGGTATGTTGGGGAAGACGCACCCTGCAAATGTCTAAGTTATGCAGAATTTGATTGAAGGATATCACCAAAAATGCGATAATTTCCTCGTCAAAACCTAGCGCGATCACAACCGTACGTGTAAGCTGGAAGGGATTCTCAGCACCCCCCAGTACCGACCGGCCCGAGGGTCGGGCTGCAGGAGAATATTTGCGAGAAAAGAGACACGCTGGAAGAAAGCGCTCCTTCGTTTAACGAGTTTGAGTAGATGCGTGGAAGCAAACAGCCTCAAGGGTCCTGGGCGTCTATTGAAATGAAGCAAGTGCAAGCACTATAAAACGCGTGATACACGCACCTCTGCTTAGACCAAGATACAGTCCGTCCACCTCGAGACCATCAACATCCGGTAAAATGTCGGACATGATTCCAATTGCTACACCCCTACGAAAGTTCAAAGGCCATGAAAGAGGCGTAACGGCAATCGCAGTTTTCCCCAATAAACGATGGATGGTTACGGGCTCGTACGACAACACGCTTCTTATGTGGGACTTGAAGACAGGTGTTGTGTTGAAGAAGATGGAAGGACATGACAATGTGGTGCAGGCATTGGCTGTATCACGAGATGGACAATTAATAGCAAGCGGTGATCAAGGCGGAAAAATCATCATCTGGCACGGAGAAACTGGCGAATCACTCACCAAAATCGAAGCCCACTCCAATTGGATCTACTCGCTGGATTTTTCTCCCGATGGAACAGTCCTGGCCACTTGTTCATATGAAAAAATGACGAAACTGTGGAATACCAAAACCTGGCAGCAGCAAGGAGATCCAATCGAGTGTCGTGCATATGCCCGCTGCGTACGGTATTCACCGTCTGGAGAACTTCTTGCCATCGCAACAAATTACAATATTGAAATTTACAATTCAACGAGGAAACGCGTCGCAAAGTTCACCGGTCACACGTCATTCAACTTGTCACTCGCATGGACGCCCGATGGCACACGCCTTCTCACAGGTGGCAAAAAAGAGGATCATACCATACGTGAATGGGATACTACAACCTGGAAGCAGGTCGGGGATCCTTGGACGGGCCACACTGAGCAGATCAATGCCATTGCCATTCATCCTGCTGGTATACTCGTCGCATCCGCATCTAGCAACGAACATGTTCGTCTTTGGCAGCTCTCAGATCGACAAACCATTGCCATCCTCAAGTACACATCCTACATGGCATGCGTCGCTTTCTCCGTGGACGGCAACCACATCCTCAGCGGAGGCAGCGATAAGATGATCTCAGAGTGGGCAGTACCTCAGGGTAATCATCCAAAGGCATGTCCTCGTCATTGACTCATATACCACAAATCGAGCGTGCTTCTTGCAGACTATTGCCATCACAACAGCCCGCGATGCATACATAGATGGAGACTTATCTACTGATGAAGAACTACCCACGCAAGATATTACCACCCATGCCAACAACCATACTCCCTACGCCCATCGCTCAAAGGCATGTTTCCGTCCTGGACTCATATACATCACAATTCGAGCATGCTTCTTGCAGATCCTAGCCATCACGACCTCCCGTATTGCATGTATAATGGAGACTTATCCACCGCCGAAGTAGTGCTGCCGCGGTCCAGTTCAGAACCACGGTTCGAACCGGACTTTTGGTCCAGTTCTGGACGGTTCGGTCCACGGTTCTGGTGTCAGCCCGAACCGAACCGGAAATCGGTTCTCGGTTCTAGGTCCTGCCGAACCGTTCTGAACCCTTCTCAACTCTGACTTCGACGCCACTTACTTCGACGTCAACCGAACTTCAGGATTTGCACTCTACTCTTCTGCCTTTAGCCTTTTGAAGGTACGTATTAACTAATCAAAATTTTGATTCTCTCACACACTGACATTTGTTCAAATATGTCACAGATATTGATCACCCACGCACTCAGATCCATCTCTCCTCGTGCACTTCCTTTCCCTTGCGCTACTTTCCCTGGATCCACGCCACGTGTTGACAACACCACCGGGGACCCTGTCGCTGTCGGCGACTATGTCCCCAACTACATTGCCAAACGGTAGCATCCTCATCCATATTTCCTTGCCTGTAACTCATTCCTTTCAACTAGCATTAATGACTTTATTCCCCCCTCCCAAGTCAATTTCATCAAGTTCAGCGCCCTCTCGCTACCTTCAGCATCCTCTCGCTACCTCTCTGACTCAGGGATTGGTGCTCAATCTCACGCTGCTGCTCACCGCCATCTCACTCTGCTGCTCGCTATGTTAGACTAGTTACTCGATGTCAGTAGATCTACAATGTCAATTTTTGTTGCGCTTGAAAAAATTTCGGTTCGGTTCGCGTTCGGACCACAAAAAAACTGAACCGGACCGTTGAGAACGGTTCTTGATGGTCCGGTTCTGGGTTCGACAATTTTGCAGAACCGGACCATGGTTCGGTGAAGGTTCAACGATACAGCGAGGCACGAACAATGCTCCTGACTGTATCTATAATTGTTGTAAGGTCGCGCGTTGCCTAGTCTGCTATACTTGAGACGACAAGTGCGTTCGACCCTAAAGGGGAAGCGAGTGCAGCAAGGATCTAGAGGTATGCGCTGAAAGCGCTACTGGTTGGCCAATGCGAAGCACGAGAAAGCGCAGGTGCGCGCAAGGCGCGGGAATGCGCGCATGTATGGCGCGAGAATGTGTGCGCGTGTATGCGGAATCAAGAGAGAGTAAGAGTGAGTTTGCTTAGGTGATGATATGATGTAAGACAAGAGAAGGGAGATGCGAGGTGTAAACAAATAGATTTCTACTATGTTCTGCTAGGTAAATAGTGGGTAGTAACCAGTAAGTCCTCTGTCGTTCTGGTGGGAGAGTAAGTTCCTCCCGGTGGGTGAGTAAGTTTTAGTATGTACTGCTGGCGCTTAAGTATGGCGCCTAAGCGCTGTCATGCGGAGCCGAAGCGCTACCGAGTAAGGTATGTAAAGATATATGTAAGTAAGGGTCCATGATAAAAATAAAGATGGAACGATAAGCAAATGTGAGAAATGGAAATATACGCACTAGGGAACTTGGTGGACAGTGGATGGATGCTTCCGGATGGCTGGCGCTATAGGGCGCTCAAGCGCGGGAAAGCGCGCGCGCATATACATCGTGAAGCGCGGGAAAGGTACGCGCGCATGGCGCGCATTGCGCGGGAAAGCTGCGCCTCATATAGAGATAGCTGCAGGTAGCACACAGAGTGATGCTACAAGTTCGTGCCATGTACTCCCCAGTGAAAACTGCCATATTGCACAATGAGAGGCATGAGTCTCTACATCGGTTCTCGGTTCTCGTCCAGGACCCTCTGAACCGGACCGAACCGGACCACGGCAGCACTACGCCGAAGAACTACTCACCCAAGATATCAACACCAATCCGAACAACCATACTTCCTACGCTCATCGCTCATTCATTATGGCGCGAAAACACAACTGGGACCATGCCCTTCGGGATGCGATAAATGTCAGATTTGCTGACCCGTCTCCGCTCCCTTATGAATGGCTAACTCGATGGCGACACAGTCCATCAACATTGAGCCCTCGTTGACAGGCTACATCTCCAAGGGTATTGCCCTCTGCGGAACAGGTTGCATTGCAGATGTGAGGGCAGCATTTGACGTTGCATCGATGTACACAGACCAAGATTCAGAAATCCTCCATTTTCTGCTCTTGATCAAAGTATGTTGCAGTTGCCTCGCATACTCTCCCCTTCATCGCATTTTCAGGCCGTCGCGCTCTTCAATGCAGATCAACATGACGAGGCAAACGTGCTCCTCAAAGAACTCACCACCGGTTGTCCGAATGCCGACACTCGCGCATGTTGTATCGTGGAAGTAAGCATTGTGCAGCCACATTGAGTCATCTGCATTGACGCTAATTTTTGTAACTTGCATATTAGGCATATCTTCGAGTTCAACTTGGACTCGAATCCTTGGATGGCGCACGTCACGACGAAGCTGCTGTCCATTTCACCGCCGCTCTCGACTGCCGTGATTCATCATTGAAATCGGACATTCATGAAATATATGAGGATTTGGTGGTGGTACGTCAACACACACCCGAAATGCTTTCATAACCATCCCTTGTTCAGCTCTTTGGCTGGGATCTCAAATCGTTGTGGTTGACTGCACACCAGAAACGTTGCAATGCACTCCTTCTGGCAGGTAAACTTCAAGATGCCGCCAGAGCATACCGATACATGATGGACAGTATCGACGAAATGACGAGGGCCATCTGCCTTGAATGGTCCAAAAGTAAGTCTAGAGTTTGCAATGTCATGCAGGCTACAATCCTCACTCGCATTTCACTTAGCTTTTACGAAAAAATGCAGCGCGCCCATTCTTACCGACGGAGATGCTGCCCTCGCTGCAAGCGATTTTGACAGGGCGATTGACCTGTACTCGGCGGCGATCAACCTGGATTCTGCATCCGATGTCGTCTTTGCAAAATGTAGTCAGGCAAAGTTGGGGAACAGGCTATGGGAGGAGGCGCTTCTCGACGCGCAAAAGGTACGATGGCATCTATGATTTCGTAGCCCATTTTGACTTCGGCAATGCATACATAGGCTACCGAACTCAATCCTTCCTCTCACATTGGATATGAGTTGATGCATACAGCGCTGCATGGTGCACAACGCTACGACGAAGCCATAGAGGCCTTCAAAATCATGTTGTCCAAGTTGGACGATTCTCCCGAAGCTCAAATACGAGGTAAGCCATGGGAAACTTCTGTATGATCTCGAAATGCCTATCTCGTTCTGTAGATCTGCGTCAGCGGTATGTCTCTCCATCGGAAGCAGAAGACACCATTCAAAGAGTTGTTCGGAATGAGCTCGAATATTCCCCGCTACGTCTACTGAATACCTCCACGGGTCTTGTGTGCGATAGAGTGGCACAAATGAACTGCTTCAAAATGAGTCCAGAGTACAACGAGCTTATCTCATTTCCAACGAAGGATTCGAATCTCCGAGCAGAGCGCATCAAAGATGTAGTGGCAACGTACTTCCGTTGCGTCCTGCTATCACATAGGTGGGAGGAGATGGAGGTGCTGCTGCACGACATCCAGGATAAAGATGTGCGCGAGTTGAAGGAACTTGGCGGGATCGCGAAATTGCAGTCGTTCTGCAAAGTCGCTCGTGATGCTGGGTATCGCTGGGCGTGGATGGACACTTGCTGCATCGACAAGAAGAGCAACACCGAGGTTCAAGAATCGGTGAACTCCATGTTCGTCTGGTACCGCCATTCAGCGCTTACCATCGTCTACCTATCCGATGTACCCTCTTCATCTGAACCCGGCACATTAGCGAGCAGTGTCTGGAACAAGCGAGGATGGACCTTTCAAGAGTTCGTCGCTCCGAAAGTTGTATTATTCTATCAAAAGGATTGGTCATTATATCTGAATGATCGCTCTTCCAACCACAAAGAGTCCCCTGCAATCATGAAGGAGTTGGAGGATGCGACAGGAATAGATGCACGGGCCCTGATCTCCTTTCGTCCTGGGATGAGCGACGCTCGACAGAGACTTCAATGGGCGTCATCTCGCGTCACCACATTGCAAGAAGACGTCGCATACTCATTATTTGGGATCTTCAGTATTCACCTACCTGTAATCTATGGGGAGAAGAAGCAGAACGCGCTCGGGCGACTGTTGCAGGAGATCGTGGCTCGGTCGGGAGACATCACCGTCCTCGACTGGATCGGACAACCTTCCGAGTTCAATAGCTGTCTTCCAGCCTGTATTACTTCTTACGCCACTCCTCCGCGCACCCTTCCATCTTTGTCCGAAGATCAGATTCAGACAACCATCTGTTCCCTGCGAGAAAATCCCGCGGTTGTTGATTTGGCTTCGAAACTTTACGACCGGCTTGATGACACGAGCGCTGCTCGTTTCGCGAACTGCAGACTACATCTTCCTTGCGTGACATTCCGTGTCATACAAGTCCGTCTGAGCTATGGTACATCCCAGGAGACTCGATATGAAGTCAAGGCGGACGGGCTTTGTGACCTGCTGATCACCACTCAAAAGCCGATCGTCCAGTTCTTGCGGACAAGGCCCTCTCAGCAAACCCTCATGCTCGTCCGTCCCTGGGATCGGTCTCTCCTCGAGTTACCTGACCTTCAAGACGATACAGAGAGCGAAGGGGATGATTGGATGCCACTCTCGTCTCCATCTGACAGCTCACCTAGCCATTCTGTTGTAAATCAGGAGGTGAATGACCTAGATTCGCGAGCATTGCGGTTGGTTGTTCGCCTTGGGCAGCCTTTTGGGGCGTTTTTACTAGCGCGGCAGCGTGGTGGAGAATACAAAAGGGTCGCGTCGGATCGTGATATCATTGCGCAGGTCAAAGATGTGGCTTCTGTCCGAGACCTGATGGACGTCAAGACGATTGAAATACTGTAGATGTATTTTCCTTTGAAGATTAGGAATTTCATTGGTACTTTCGTATATATCAGACTACATGCATGTGTATTGGACTATAGTTTCCTTTCAAAGACCCGGGAGATCCATCTGCAGCATTTCCACGTCCGATACCACTAGACTAATTTCTCGTGCTCATCATCTACCTGCGTGCAAGGCTTGGTGCTCGGATTCAACTTGAGCTCTAAGTCTCATTACTTCCCGATGTACCACCCTTCGTCTTCTAGAAGTGCGACAAGTTGATGTAGTTATCCGTAAGTCAGTGTCAGATGTATTTGGTCATCACTAGTAGTACATCTCGAAAGCCTGAAAACATGCACTCAGCGACCCCCACGGCCCCATTAAAAGAACAACAGTCAAACGGAAATCAATAAAATTCGATAAGAAACTCACGAACACAAATCATGCCTTGACAAAAGCTTAGCCGTCAACTACCAAACCGTGATTTAAAATTCTTGGACAAACTTTTCAGCTACGTCGCGGAATACCAATCCAGAAGATATATACAGATTCCATATCGCGGAGAGGATGATGGTCGTCTGGGATAGACCCAGTCCAGGTCTTAGTTTGGTATGGAGAAAACAAGGGTGAAGAGGTTTTCTTACCCCACATAGTACCGCCGCTTGTACAATGATGAAGGCAACATCTCATACATTTATTCAAATACAAGATGAGACATTCTCTACTACGTGGTTTACATTCAACCCACTACTACAGCTTTATTTACATAACAAAATCCTAATCAAACCACCACCTTGATCAACGAGTGCTATAAGAAATATCTAAAGCCTTTGCGCAGCCCTAGAGCCTGCTCTTCGGCCTCAGCAGCTTCGTTGCACCGTGAAAGGTGCCTCCTGAATACCCAAAGCATCCCAATACACATGGTGGTTGTCAAGATGCATATGCCACACGAGTTCGCGTATGAAGGCCCCCAACGGGACGGCCAAAAGTACCTGCGACGCATCAGCGACACCAAAAAGTAAGAGTATGCCATGAACTAACGATGAACCGATATAACCAAGTGATGACATAGCATTGATTAATGCGATGGCCACAGCGCATTTCGACCGTGATTGGGAAAATGTGTTCATGACCCAGGTCAAAGACACAATATGTGCAACTGGGGCCTGAGCCATAAAGAATCTTCACAGAAAACGTCAAGGCTGTGGAATTGCAGAACGAGAAGATTCGTACAGAGACAGATATCGAACGGCCGCATTCATAGTAGAAATTGCGACCATGAACCCAACGATGGCGACAAATAGAGGACCAGCGGTATGCCAGAAGCGATCGCCGGTAGCATCGGAGTGCCTTGGCTATTGTTAATTCACCGATCAGGACTGGCAAGTAGATACTGACCTAGCCACAAGAAACAATGTTGCAGTTCCAAAATCCACGGAGGTGCACAGAGCAAGAGGGTGATAGTCGAGTTGTAACCCATTGTAGCAGATAGTGTCGGAAAAAAAATGCGGAAAGATAAAGAAGCCTCCATCAGAATAAGAGCAGCACCGAGCCACCATACTCTCCAATCTGTAAGTGCATCAATAAGGCCAGACCAACCCTCCACGGGCGTGCCTTTGTGCTCATTCCTGACCGTAACTTCCTCCTCCATCCGTAGTCTGGCCAGGACCCGTTCATCAGGTAAAAGCCAAACACTCGACGATGACGGAAAGTCTGGCAAAATCCATATTGCAGACACTGCAACCACAACTGTCAAAATTCCTTCCACAAAGAAGAGCCACCTGCAGCACAGTCAGAGCAGTTCTACTTTGAGAGCATGCATATTTCGCCTCTGACCTCCAACCCGCAAAACCTAATGTACCATCTAGACTTGCCAAAATTCCCGACGCTGTAAGAGCACTGAAAGCATTACTAATTGGGCTACCGCAAGCCAGAAGTGCTGTGCGGTACCCCAGTTCATTTCGCTTGTACCTAGAGAATTTTCAGGATATATTGTTCGAAGGTATTGGGCAACTATACCATCGTGAAAGAAGGAAGATAGCTCCAGGAAAGAATGCCGCCTCAACAACTCCAACCATGAAGCGCAAGATAAGAATGTCATGATACCTAAAGCGACGTTAACTCCAGAGCGCCAAAAGCAATAGATACTAACGTTTGTGCTACGCCTTTTCATGACCCTCGTCAGGCAATATTGTTTAGGCGAGTGGTGCACGTACCGATAAACAGGTGATAGCACCACATATTGCCATGCAGTTTGAGAGGTATAGCGATGGCCTTGTCATGCGAACTAAGAACATGTTGCTTTTGAATTCTCAGACGGGCCACAGAAAGGATAACGTGCTAGTACATACGAAGGAGTTTTGTGTCAACAAATACCCCACGTAAAAGATGCTCATGAGTGTGTTAAACTGATTCCCCGTCATACCAAGGTCCTCCTCAAAACCACGCAACCTTGCTGCACTGTTTTGACCGAGAAGCAATTGAGCCACATTACTCCAATGGTGAGTTCGAAAGGCTACGTACGCTGCATTAGTACGGTCCATCTGTGCAATAAATTAATGCAATAGCGGAAACACTAGAAACACCAACTCACGCAGCTCATGATGTACATCAGAATCAGGAAGGCAAATCGAAGGTCTAACTTGCGGAGGAGCCTCGTCTCCACTGTCTGTCTGTTCTGTTCATCGTATTCAGAAAGTACCGGACTATCACTGCTTCTGTCAGAGGCACCGTAGTGGGAACTATTGTCTGTGCTGAGCAAAGGGCGATCTGACATTCCTATGGAGTATGGACAGAAGAGACCACAAATAGCAGATTCCCGCTAGCCCGTCAGCACACCGGAATCCGGATGCCTTCAGGTTCCGATTCATGACTACTTCGGAGCCTATGCGACTCTCGAACTAGTACATATACGGTGTCAATGAAAATAACCCATATTGATGGCGGCATCGGAAGCGAATACCATTTCTGGAACGTATGCTCGCCCTCGCTGACTAAGCCGCCCTGTCATTTATCATGGACATGGAGGCGAGGCAGAAAGGATGTCTACATGACTTCCAACTCGAGCAGATGACTATCATGATGACCTTTAGTATCATGAACAGTCAGAATTTTCATGATACGGTAACCCCTGCAGTAAAGGGGTATCACGTTATTTATTTTGAAATATTAATATTGGGAGGGACTCTGAGAGCCTTTGAATTCAACAAGCACAAACAACGCGTCGTTTGGAACCCTCATGTCCACAGCATACACCTTCCAGTCTCCGTCCGTCACGCTCGAAAAAGGCGCTTACCGGATGCGCGCACCACACAGCACGCGACCAGGTTCTTCTCTCAGCCAAAGCCTCATGACCGCCAAACAATCGCCATCCCATTCCCCAAACAGAAAGCTCGCGATCCTCGTCGCAGTACTAGCTTTCGCATCAGTAACATGCTTTTTCTTCGCGTATCATTTATTCACCACCAGGTTCGCTCCCTATGCACAACCGCACCCGCACCGCGCTGACGCCCTCCCAAAAGCAAACCCACCCGCTCCTGACACCAAATACCTCTCCTACTTCCCCCATAGCGGATTACACAACCAACGCATCGCACTCGAGAATGCCCTCGTACTCGCTAAAGCACTTAATCGCACTCTTCTTGTTCCTTTTCTAAGGCTTGGAAAACCAATTCGATACGTTTCATTTGAAAAACTAAGACGCTTCCTCGTGCTTGGGTCTAAAACTGGGCTTGAACACTGTCCACTGGTCCCTATCGGCATACCAGCCCCCGAAGAATGTTCAGGGTACGAAGAGTGGACTTCCGTCCCATGGGATCACTTCGTCGATCTACAAGGAATAGAGAGAGAAAATCGGAGTAAGGATGATTCAATGGGACGGAAGCCCAGCAGCACAATATTTGAAAAAGTTTCATATCAATATCTTCGACGCGGATACGTTGACGTTGCAAGACTCCGGACCTTACGATTTTCGGTTCTTGGACACGCTTGATGATGTATCGCCTACGGGACAAGTATCTCTATTCCATCTACATTCCAACACTTGCTCAGGCGCCCGAGAGATTGGTGCAGATCGGAACGTTGTTCGGCTCGTCGAGGCTTAGGCTAAGACAGGATGCGAGTAAGAGCGTGCGGAAAGACGTAAGGAGCGGAATGGCGTTCACGAATTCACACCTGTCTCCTGTGGCCGATACGATATATGAAGCCTTAGGCACTGTCTATATTGGTGCCCATCTTCGTGTTGGGGACGGTCAGTTCGAACAACGAAGCACCGATAATGCAAGAACCATCTGGTGGAAACTCGTACACCTTGTTTGTGGACTAGATCTAGAAGAAACTCTGGCGCTCGAACAGCAGCTTAGTCCTTTCGACGAGGACCTCGATCCGCCGTTTATTCAACCGGATGTACCGAGTCTCAGGGTACCTCATCCGCCTTTGCCTCCTCTGCCACATACATTCAAACCCAAGATCCGATGTCGTGCACCTCTGCATACTTCAGCACCATTGCAAAGACTGACGCTCCTCTGTACATTGCTACTGACTCCCCGAATCCTGCAGCAGACCCACTGTTTCCATTTATCTTCAAACTTTCCCTTGTAATTCTTCCTGTCTGATTTTACATCCCGCTTGACTCCTCTCGACGCGTTAATCAATCATCCGTATGACCAGGTCTTGTTAAAGGGATTTTTGATGCCGGTGTTGGACGCGATGGTGTTAGCTAGAGCGAGAGAGGTCGTTATCACGGATGGAAGCACTTTTGGGGCGTTTGTGAAGGATGTGCTGTGGAGGCGGCATTGGGGATTTGAAATCGTGCAGAGGGGATGAGTATTAGTGCTAGAATGCACGTCGAACAAAACTGATCTAGTATTGTCCAGTCACGCACTTAGGTGCACGTCTCAGATATACCTTACCCCAAATCGTATCTCACCCGAATCCAACGTACTAGTGACTGGATAACTTCATGGTTCCTCGGTAATTTCAAGAAACAGAATATCAAGAGCATGACGCTAGCATAGATTGGTGCTACTGTTCTGATCAAAGATGCTCACCCCGGTCACCTTTCTTTGGCGCCGACGCCTGATCTCTGATAATACCTAGATTGGTACTAGTAGTACGAATCGGTCAAAGACTGTTCCTTCCATTCGAAGGTCGACTAAGGGGGTAAGCAACATGAGGTTCCTGGACGGGATCCGTCGGAGATGTCACTAGCGCAGCGCTTTGCAAGGGGATAAGGACTGTATGTAATTGACGGTTGATTTGGGTATGAGTTGACTACGGGTACTTTTTGAACACCGCATCATGCATTGAACTACATAGCGGTCTTTAAATTCACCCTCACATTTCTCAACTTATCTATATAATCAATCATCGATATCTCGCTTCACTGCTATATTATCACCATTGTCTTCACTCTGGACAGTCTTAGTACGCCTTGTTGTTCGTGAGTCATGCACAGCCAGGCGCACAAGTATCCTACTTTGTCGATGTGCACAACGGACCCGGCTAGCGTGACTCCTTGTTGTCATGATTTGAACTTTGTGGAGTCATGGTCCTGCCGTTTGCTTTCCTCGCTTATATATAGGCACATTTGAATCTTGGTTCTGATTCACCCTTGAATTTGATACCAATGTCCACAGAGGCATGTTCACTCCCTCCTCCGTCCGATGAGCAAGCGTACATGTACGTATCTGCCCTTGAAGCCGGACACCTCATTGTTCCTTTGAGTCTAATGGTAGCTGATCAATCGGAGGATCCCATATCGTTTCCCTCACTCGCATTCCTACTGCGTCATTCGAAGAGCAATAAGCGAGTTGTTTTCGACCTAGGAATCCACAGGAACATCAAAGAATTTGCGCCTGCTGCAATATCAGTAGTGCCTGATGTGAAGCAGACCGCAGCAGAGTCTTTGGAGGCTGGTGGAGTCCCCCCTTCATCAGTTGACTTGGTAGTCCTGAGTCACCTCCATTGGGATCAGTGAGTAGCTCAGCGTCCGAGGTGGTATGAATTGCCTAACCTGTTCCCCAGCGTCGGAGATCCCTCCCCGTTTACGAGTGCTGAGTTTCCTCGGGGAAGGATCGAAGCAAGCTTTTTTGGACCCTGGTTCCTGTCACAGTCCCATATCATTTTCATTCATTCGTCCACCAGAAGATCGTCTACGCTTCGTCACAGCTTCTGACCTAAACGTGGCAATCGGTCCCTACCCGCACGCAATGGACGTTTTCGGTGATGGCAGCATGTACATCGTTGATGCATCTGGTACTTCTTTACTGCATGCACAAGACTGGAAAAAAGTTACTTAGGCTTGTTTATTGCAGGGCACGCTGACGGGCATATCAACATCCTTGCGCGCACTTCCCCGGATGGCGCTTGGATCCTGTTAGGCGCAGATTCAGCTCACCACCCTGATTTGATCACTGGGAAGATGCAAATTGCGTGTCATGTCGATGCGAAAACGGGCGCGGTGACATGTTCCCACCAGTACAAGGAAGTCGCGGAGGAAAACATTCGCAGAATGAGGTCGTTGTTAGAGATCCCGAGGGTGCAGGTTCTGGTAGCACATGATATAGTTTGGTATGAAGAAAACAAGAGTAAAGAAGTTTTCTTACCACACACAATACCGCCACTCGTATAATGATGGATGCTATAGGAATCATGCCATGGTAGATGCCATGCATTTGTAAAGTACAAGCAATTGCATATATTCTCCACTACACGCAACGTAGTTGATAATCTGGAGGAGCGCAACTCGCATTAATGTATTTTGGTCGACTGTGTACATGTTAATAATCAGACCCGCTCCCATAATTTCACCCAACAAAGTATAACCGTTACTGAACCTGAGCAGCGACTCGAAGTGCTATAGGAGATATCTCAAACCCTTGGGCAGCCCCAGGGATTGCTCTTCAGCTTCAGCAGCTTCATTGCACCGGGAAAGGTGCACCCTAAATACCCATAACATCGCAATAGATACGATGCTTGCCAAGATACAAATGAGATACGAGTTCACGTATGAAGGTCCCCAACTAGATGGCCAGAAGTATCTGTGACGGCGTCAGCAGTAGCATATATCATGAGGTTACTGTAAACTGACGATGAAACGATCACGCCGCTTGATGCCATGGAGTTTATGAGTGCAATGGCTGCAGCGCGTTTAGACTGTGATTGGGAAAAGGTATTCATGATCCAGGTCAATGCGACAACATAGGCAACTGGGCCCTGAGTCATCAAGAATCTTATCGGTGCGCGTAAGTCACTAGAATCGCAGAACGTGGATGGAAGAGTTCGTACAAGGATATATATCGCAAAGTCGTATCCATGGTTGAAATTGCGAGTATAAATCCAGAGATGCTGACAAGTAGAGGACCAACAATGTGCCAGAATCGATCACCGGTTACATCGGAGTGCCTTGACTCAGTATTGTCAATTCACCTATCGGACCTGTGAAGCGAATACTGACCTGGCCACAACAAATGAGGTCGAAGTTCCCAAAATCCACGGAGGTGCACAGAGCAAGAGGCTCGTAGTCGCGTCGTAACCCATTGTAGCGGCTAGCGTCGGGAAGTAAATACTGAATGACATCGAGGAAACCATCACGCTAAGGGCAGCACCAACCCACCACACCCTCCAATCCATAAGAGCGTCGGCAAGACCAGAATAATCTCCTCCGGGTTCACTCTTGTGCTCATTTTTGGTCGCGACTTCCTCCTCCATCCGTTGCTTGGCCAGTATCTGTTCGTCAGGCAGAAGCCAGGCGCTCGGCGTTGAAGGAAAATCAGGTAAAATCCAGCCCGCAGACACCGCGACCACGATGGTCAACGCGCCTTCCACAAAAAAGAGCCACCTGCAGCAGGAAAATCAGAACAGTTTAACTTTTTGAAAGCACGCGCATCTCGACTCAGACCTCCAAGCCGTAAAACCTAGTGTACCGTCTAAGCATCCCAAGATCCCTGATGCGAAAAGAGCACCAAAAGCATTACTAATCGAGGCCCCGCAAGCAAGAAGTGCTGTACGCAACCCTAGTTCATTTTTCTTGTACCTGAAGAAATTTCAATATATGCTGTTCAGAGTCACTGGACAATTATACCATTGTGAAAGAAGAAATACAGCTCCGGGAAAGAATGCTGCCTCCACAAACCCAATAAAGAAGCGCAAAATAAGAGCCGCATGATATCTAGACCAGCGTTAAGAGAGGACAGCGGTAAAGATCTAGGTACCAACGTTTGTACCGCACCTTTCATGGCCCCTCATTAGCCAATGTCGATAAGGTGGACGTGTTACGTACCCATGAAGATTGTGAGAAAACCCCATATTGCCATGCAGCTCGAGAGGTATAGTGATGGCCTTTTCATGCGATGTAAGAGCATGTTGCTTTGGAATTATCAGATGGCGCAGAGTGATAAGGTGTCGAAACATACGAAGGAGCTTGCGTCAACAAATACCCCACATAAAGGATGCTGGTAAGTGTGTTAAATTGAGTCCCAACCATGCCAAGGTCCTCCTCGTAACCACGCAACCTCGCTGCACTTGCAAGTGGGCAGCTAAGTAACTCTACTCCACGCAATTTCGAAAGGTCACGTACGCTGCATTAGTACGGTCCATCTGTGAAGAGATTTTAGGTAGTTAAGGGAACACGAGGTACACCAACTCACATAGTTCATAATGTAAACCAGAACTAGGAAGGCTACCCGAAAGTCCAACTTACGGAGAAGCCTCTTCTCCACAAGTGAGCTGTCGATGTAATCCAAAACATTGTCATCACTGCTGCCAGAGAGATCGTATTGGGAACCGTAGTCGACCGCAGCAAGCAGGGGGCGGTATGACGCTCCTGATGATGATGGCTTCCATCTCTGCAACCAAGGATCGATATATGCGTAGAGTCTTCCGGGTTTAACCATGATAATATCGAGTTGGAGATTAATACCCGTACTTAAGCTTCCAAGTTAACTTCGGAAAAATAACTTTACCACGTCATGACTTTACGGCAGTTAAGGGATGACGGTCGCTGAGTCCGCCGCGGCGCTGCCCCCGGAAGCAACTTTAATATCAAACGTCGATTACCGTAAGTTACTATGTAATATCTACGTTAGGGAAGTGCCAACGATTGCTTCCGACCTCGCTGCGTGCGAATCAGACCCTCTGCGAGTACTATGTATCTTGCATAGTACGCATCACGCTAACATGACTCTGCTTCACAACCTCAAGAGACAAAGGCTTCCCTTATCCATTGTCCCAGTTACTTCGCCGCTGGGTCCTCCGAGGCGGCGACGCCTTGATTCTCTCGTTTCTTGGACACACCTTCAAGTTTCCTCTGAGTACTTAAGCAGACTACTGTGTCATTCGTGATTCATTCCATTGTTGATACTGAAGTTGCTGATTGGTATCTCGAGGTCGGTGTCTTCTTTCTGTGCGACTGTAATTCTCGCCATCATGTACAGATCAGCGGGTCAACAGCAAGTCTTCTGCGCAATTCTCACATCAATCCGACCATAAAAGTCGATGCCATAAAACATACCATCATCATGATAGAGCTCTCTATCGCCAATTTATGACTCGCCAAATAATATATTTATTTGTGTGCCCTGGGGTCCATCCATCCATATTTAACTGACAGGATCCTACTATCAGTTGCCAACCATACCCTAGAGAAGATATCTAAAACCTCAGGTAGCCCTAGAGCTTGCTCTTTGGCTTCCGCAACTTCATTACACCGGGAAAGGTGCTCCTTAAATACCCAGCACATCG